>NC_139516.1:137616785-137644285 GCF_947247035.1 Vipera ursinii | reverse complement strand
GCAATTTACTTGCTTACTTTATTGAACAAATTTCTATAGGCACCCAACTCACACATGGGTGAGTTTATATATATAAAACCAACCCAAAAATAGTTTAATCCAGAGGAAACAACTAACTGTCAACCATAACAGCAGATATAAAATTTAAAAAGGGCCCCCAGGCATCCTTCCGCTAAGCCCTGGGAAAAGAGCCATGTTTTTAATTCTTTTTAAAGGCTAGACATGTGCATCTCCAAAGCAAAAGAAATGGTGTTATGATAGAGAAGGTTTGCTTCCTGATTGCTGTCAGGTAGCATTGTATGCCTGAAGCTCACAATTTTGAGTCAAATTAACTTTTGAGGTAACGGTTAATATAACTGCTGCATTCAATCAATTTGGTTAAACTAACTTCTCAGGTAAATTTTATGATTCTTGACAAGACAACTTCTAAGGAATTTCAATGGATGGAAGAAACTGTTTTGATGAAATGGATAATGTCTAGCCTCATCTCAGTAGAATTGCATGCTACTTAGGAATAGAGGAGGAGCTGCTAAAGAAGTAATATAATGCTTCTAAATTCTAACTACCGCCATAGATTTACTATGGTATTTTATGTAAGGCAAAGTGAAAGATACTTTTGGAGGAGTAAATAAATGTTTTAGCGTGCTATAGGTTAAAAACAGAAGCAAAACTGTTCATTTCCCTGAATATTTTTCTAAAATGTATGAAATTTCCTTTAGATTTTTAGCATTTCTTTTAAAAAATTCTTTAAAAAGAAGGCCTATAAACTTTACTTTGTCACTATTATTGCTTCAGAGTAAATTTAAGCTTTAACTTCCATGGGAACATTTATCTACATCTTCATCTTAGCAATTTAAAAAAAAAACAAATTTGCTATCTTCACATAATCAACAACTGACTTGTACTGGAAAGATTCACTAGATGAGAAGAACACAAACATAGAAGGATGGGGAATGGACTATCTGTCCATCCTCTTTCAATGGTGATTCAAAATGTTAGTATGCCGTAGCATAGGGGTCCCCAACCCCCAGGACATGGCCCACTACCAGGCCACGTCTTGTTCGGAACTGGACCACGCAAGCAGCAGGCAAGTGCTTGCATGTGAAGCTTCCCTTGAGAGAGCTGTGGCTACATGCCCTTGTGCACAAATCTCCCCTCACGCAAGCGGTGGCCATCTTGCACTAGCATGCAAAGTTTTCCTTATCCGAGCAGCAACCATTTGTGCTTGCAACAATGGAGCTGCACGTGCTTGCGCACACCCACCTGCCACTCACAGGGAGCTATCCACCCCCACCAGACTGCCAAGCCAGAAAGGTTGGGGACTGCTGCCATAGCAGGCATATTTCAGATTTTGTCATAATTCCATATCTGAGAAGTCAATTAGCTTATCTTTTTTTTCAAAAAAGATAAAATGCCCTGAAATCATGTTCCAATTCTGAGTGCATTAAATAGGTCAAGGTCTATACACTTAATAACAAAAATGGACTGTGTTGAAAATATAAGCATTAAAGGGTCTATGGCATGAAGAACTGCTGTGCTAATAGCCTGTGATAGGCTATAAACTTATTCTAGAGAGAAAAGCTGAGATGAAAAAAAAATAGCATGTGCATTGAAGAAGCAAGGAATAACTGAAAAATTCAAGCTCTCGCTTCATTAGGAAGAAATAGGAGAAAATTTATTTTTCAATGAAATGAAAAGCTGTTTGCAAATCACTGTTTATTATTTTTCCTTAATAGCCAAATCCCTTTTCACCTAAAAACTATATAAAATGAAATACCACTTTTTAAACATAGAGTAGGTATGCAAGAGTCTCCTGGAGTTAAAGATACATTTAAGCATATTTTCTGTCATGCACCATTTTCATCCACACTCATTTGGGATATGCTGGATTTAAACATCAGTTCTGAGTCCTTGCACAGGACTGAAATAAATGGAGAAACAAAGTTGTGTTTTGTTACACCACACAGGTATAACTCAGAATGACATAAGGCTGTCTCAGTCATAAGCAATGAGTTGAAGGCAGGATGATGGGACATAGCAGGAAAAAAATGTGGCCAAAACATATTATGCCATGGTTAGATACAAACATGAGAAGGTCCATTATCTATTGCATGTAAATTACTTTTAATGGGGAGAAATATTATAAAAGTGCCTTGAATTTTAAAAAATGCAAATAAATAAAGATCAGTGCTCATCTTGTCCTCAACAGCTGCTATTACATCATGATCAGTATAATATCAAGAAGACCCAGGATGGAATCACATATGATCAGTATTTTCCTGTTTATCAAAGCCCTTTGTTAATTTATAAATCAGCTTCTAAGGTCTTTATAGCAGAGGTCCCCAACCTTTTGGGCACCAGAGACCGGTTCTGTGGAGATTTTTCTGCAGACCAGAGGATGTGTGGTTTTGTGTACTTCCTGCATCCCATGGATGGGGCTTTGCTTGTTTGTGCAGACTGGTTGCTGGCATGCCGTGGCCCCGTACTGGTTCATGGACTGGGGATTGAGGACCCCTGATTTATAGGACATGGCTTAGGGGGCTCATCATGCTGATAGCATGCACACTGGGGATTGAAGACACAACAAAGCATAGATACAGGGTCCAAAATAGAGAGACAAAGAATCAGACAGGCTTTGCAAAGATAAATGTGCATAGAGAGTGAGACAGTGATGTGAACCAGTTTTACATACATATCAATAGACACATTAAAATGGCCAGGGTATAAACTGGGCTGGCAAACCTAGTGTGCACAGTCGGCTTTGAGGGAAGCCTCCTCATAGATGCAGAAGCCTGTCACTGCCATTCTAACTGCAATTTGGAATGCAACAGTAAGTTACCAGTTCAGAAAATGAGAAGACAAGAGTCTTTATCGTTCCATGCAAAAAATAATGTAATTATGTCCAGCATGCCATGTTGAAGCTAAACATTACAAGTGGGTTCCCAGCACAGCTCAAAACTGATGTCCAAGAGGAGACTACGAAGTCAGACAGCTGTTGTTAAATTATATGCAAATAGCGCTGGCAAGTCTGTGGCACTAACTGGACATGTTCAATGCCCCTTCAGGGCAAGATGACTACGATCAGGCCTCTCTCTTTCTCAGACCGAAAAGTTGAAGCCAGATTTTGTAATGAGAAAATAGGAAATGTTAGGAAAGAAGATTAGCTGCCCATTCAGGCATATCTACCCTCTCTGTTTGTTGTAGTATGTTGGAATGTTGATGAAAATACATTTTGTACCTCATCAAATTTGGCTGAGAAAGAGAGAGATGGAGAGCAAGAGCTTAAAAATAATATTTTTATAATAAATGCCAGAATGTAAATTGGCATCTTCGCTAAGGCATATCTTGATAGCATTTTCAGTGCATCTGATTCCTGATCTCTTCCATAGTGGCCAGATGAATGATTTTTTTTTTACTGTTAATAACATGCCCTGCTGTTTGAATAACTGTTGCTCAATTTCACTTTTCAACAGCTTGTCTTTACTGATACTGCTTCTAGAAATTTTTCAAATAGTGCAAAATAATGGGCTGCAGTAAAAAGAATAACAGCAACAACAACAGTAATAATAATAATGATGATGTGGCAGATATAGAAAACACTTCTTATCAAAACAATAGTCAACTAATACATGAAACAGAAAGATAAGCTCAATTCCTTCTGCTTGCTTAATGGGACTTTATAGTTCTATCTTCCTCCCAAAACAGTCACCTTATTTTGGGATGATCGAAACATTTCATGGTGCCGTGTTCAATTCTCAGACAAGATCAGATCCAGTAGAACTAAGTGCAGTGGGAATTAGGGTTTTTGTGCAGTCAAAAGTATAAATTTGAGTAAGAAGCAAATTACAGAAATGTAAGAGGGGAAAAAAATTGAAAGAAATAAAATTTTACTCTTCATAATTTATGTTAATATAATATTCTTGTAATATCAACCACAACTAGTAAAAACATCAATTACTTGATTTATGTATGAATGCAATATAATAAAAATATGTCTTTATTATTTATAAAAATAATCATTTATTATGGCCTTTGACTAACATGTGTATGTGCATGCATTTACAAGTGGCCCTCAACTTATGACCACAATTGATGTTGCTAAGTGAGATATTTGTTAAGTGTGTTTTACTCCATTTTATGACTTTACTTGCCACAGCTGTTAAGTGAATCACTACAGGTGTAAAGTTAGTTAACACGTTTATTAAATAAATCTACCTTCCCAATTGACTGTGCTTGGGAGAAGGTTGCAAAAGGGGATTACATGACTGTAACTATCATACGTATGAGGCACAGTTGCCAAGTGTCTGAATTTTGATCATGTAACTATGAGGATGCTGCAACAGTTGTAAGTGTAAGAATGGTCGTAAGTTACTTTTTTCAGTGCCATTGTAACTTTGAATGGTCACTAAATGAACTATTGTAAGTCAAAGACTACATGTAAACACAGAAAAATAGTGGCAATATGTATATAAGAAAGAGCCTTGGTGGAGCAGTGGGCTAATGCCTCCTTAAGTAACACCAGCTGCCTGCAATTAGTGCAGGTTCGCATCCCACCAGGCTCAAGGTTGACTCAGCCTTCCATCCTTCCGAGGTAGGTAAAATGAGGACCCAGATTGTTGGGGGCAATTAAGCTGACTTTGTAATAATGCCGCTTGGGGGTGTGTGAAAGCCCTAACAAGCAGGCATATACATAGAATGAAGGCTACTGCTAAGCTTGTAAGCTGCCCTGAGTCTTCGGAGAAGGGCGGGATATAAATGGAATAAAAATAAAAATAAATAAATAAATAAAAGAGCACTGATGATGTTACCTAGTTGGGTAATGAAGTGTGTCAGCAAACAACAAAGCTCAGAGAGCACCAGAAACTCCATAGTTGACCCCTGAACTGCATATACACTATATTATTGATTCATGTTATGTACTACAATCTGCTTCTACTTAAGCCATAAGAATATTTACTTGCCTTGATATTCCTTCCAGAGCAGAAGGAAAGTATTACAATTGAGATAGATAGACTTCAGCAATGATACATTTTTGCTATCCAACACAAACCCAGTAACTTGTATTTGTGATCAGGTTGCAAGCATGTAAGAGCTCGGTTTATGCTGTGAACATCATGAAGTTCATCTTCTTGTCACTATGATTAACAGTAGATGCCTAAGAGAATTGAAGAGAGGAGCAAACTATACAACAAAAAGAATTTTAACAATTCTTGTTAAATGAAGACTTACAATATAAAAAGTTGTCCTTCAACTTGAGCTAATTTCTGGTAAATGTATAGATATGGCAGTATGCAATTCAGGGATTGTTTTTTTTTTAAAAAAAAAACTTTCTAATTTAATCTAGAGTCCTGGAATTTCTTAATAAGTCTTGTTTAAGTACTACCGAGGTCTAACTTTGCTTAGATTTTTTTTCCTATATCAGCCAAGTAAAAAATATGGGAACACCATATTCATAAAAGTTGAGTGTGTGCATGTGTGTGTGCGCGTGTGTAAAACATTATGATGGTATTTTTAAAATACATGATAGTGGCAATTCAAGGTTGTTATGGAGGGATTGGTATTATATTTTACAATTTTTGTATGCATTTTTAAAGCATTACCTTTTTAGATTATGTAATTGTGTGCCATTTATTTATTTATTTACCATTATACGTATCTGTAGATTGTCTAGATTCCACTTAGACTGAGAAAATAGGTAAACTGCCTAAATAAAAAGAGTACATTTCAGAACATATAAATGTGCAGTTTTTAAGATGCTACCTAATAAGGGACTTATTTTTATTTGTGCAATTATATATTTTTAGGGATCCTGAAATAATTATACCTCTACCTTCCCTTCCTCTTCTGTCACTATCACCACCTCCATTATTACTATTTGCAGTTCTTCCTCTTAAACTATACCAGATTAATGTACAAAATGAACAGTAAAATGTCCTGCTATATGAAACAATAGAAATAGAAATCACAGTACAAAATATAAAGTTTATTTTAAAAGATAATCTGGTCCTCTCTTGCTGATTCCAAGATTGGCTACTGCCATTAAGAAGGTCTTCCTCCTAGTCAACACATTGCAAGCCAGATCCTCCATGGAAACTATATTATATAAATAAAGAGCAAATGTAATGAATTGAAAGTTAGGACAATGGTATCTGAATCTCCAATATGGCAGATCTGTCATTTGGATCAATGATTCCCTTATTCTACATTTTTTGCTGAGTAACATTGCCAGAGATTTTGAAAATTAGCATAGTTAGCCTAAAGCAAGGGGAGGGGGATCAAAATAAACCAATCTGTCCATTGTAAAAAAAAAGTAAAAATAAAATGGAAGTTTTATTTTCAGCCATGGAACAAGGACCAAAGGCAGCAGATGGCACAGTAAAGCTAAAGCACTTTGCTTATTTCCCACATTTCTTCCCTTTTTTCATTTTCTTGCTTTAATTTAGCAGAGAGGGCATGAAAATATGAGCCTTTCTGATATCCACTGAACTGCATCAAGGCTTGAGTACAGCCAAGTAGCAATGGCAGGCTCCAAAGCCCTTAGAACATCTGTAAGATAAGCAAACTAGCCATGATTATGCCTTTCTAAGCCTTCATTCAAATGTATTTGAAACACATAATTACCACCTAGCAAACATAATATACTTTGGTTTCTCAAATGCCCATGGGCTCCTATTATCTTGTCCTACTCTTTTCATGCCAAAAAGAAGAGGGAATAAAACAAAAACAGTGCTTAACTTCTGGTGGGTAATATTTTTGACACTTTTTATCTTCCCGTTTTTCAGCATATTTCTCTTTGCTATGGGAAGCTTGCAACTCCATTATTATTAAAACACAGCAGAATCCTAAGGGAAAGTGAGCAAGCTGGCATTACAGACAGGAACAGTGTGGACAGACTAAGCTATCACCATATCGCTAGAACCAAAGGAATTTTTCTTATAGCAAGAAAAAAAATCATACCACACTCTTGTTTGTGATAATTATTTTTTATAAGTGCCACCATTCATTGACCATATACCTCATTTCATAGTTGTATCATCATACTTCAGGACAACCTTTTTAAAGAAATAGTTATTTTAGTTTAATTTTGTTTTAGTCAAGCTGCTTCAGTCTGATTTTTTTGTTGTTGTTTCCTAAAACAAACCAAAATTACTTGGATTGGTGTTTTCCTTCTTTTTCCTCTTCCTTTTTCCTCCTCCTTATTTATTTATTTTATTTTATTTATTTAATTATATTTTTATACCGCCCTTCTCCCGAAGGACTCAGGGCGGTGTACAGGGCAATAAATACAAAAACAGGATACAAAAGTTAAAAGCGATTAAATAAATGCCCAAGGTTAAAACAATAATTAAGATATATTTAAAACTCCAACCCTAACCCATCAGACCAGGTCAGACTGCTCAAATAGATACGTTTTTAGATCGCGCCGGAAGGAGCGAAGGTCGGGGGCCGTCCGGAGCTCAACCGGCAAGCGGTTCCATAGGTTATAACATTAGTAAATCAGTGTTCTTGTTTGAGACAGGTAGGATAAAATAGTGTATATTCTCTTGCTACATATTGAAAAACCCTCAACCACAAATGAAAACATCTACATTAAAAAAAATAAGAATATACATTTTAAAACTGTTAGCACAAAAATTACCAGCAACAATACAAGCCATAATTAAATGTTATAATCACATCATTTAACAATAAATAAAAAAATATATTTTCAGAATGTATTTCAATCATATAAGAAGGCATATATCTTCTGCAGAATTGTTTTATGGCTTTTGCGATACAAAACAAGAATTTCTGAAATAAATGTATTTGCTCTACCAAGAAAATAATATTCCCTAAAATGATGTAAAATAATGTTCCCAAAATACAAATACAGAATTACAAAAATAAAAAGTACAAAATAATACCTCCCCAAGTACAATATAATATACTCAAAATAATAATTCCTAAATAATATCCCCATTAATAGCTACAAGATATCCAAGAAAATAATAAAACAAAAGCAATAAAATAGGACTTTGACCTCTCCTTAATCACAATATCTCTCTCTTGGCCTTCCCTTAATCCTATCATTGTCCCAGAGAAAGAAGAAAATAGCTGCCATGCATGATAAACAATTTCTATGATCTAATATAACTAACAAAGAACTAAAAGCAGTAAACCTTTGCAGTTGAAACTGAATGTTCACCAAGTTTCTGAAACATATATCTCAGCCTTTTTGCAAATCCAGCGTTGAGTCTAAAAAACCCAAGACTTAAGGTTTTTGGTTTTTTTACACAAGCTCAATAAGAGCCTTGGTGGAGCAGTGGGCTAATGCCTCCTTAAGTAACACCAGCTGCCTGCAATTAGTGCAGGTTCGAGTCCCACCAGGCTCAAGGTTGACTCAGCCTTCCATCCTTCCGAGGTAGGTAAAATGAGGACCCAGATTGTTGGGGGCAATAAGCTGACTTTGTAATAATGCCACTTGGGGTGTGTGTGAAAGCCCTAATAAGCAGGCATATACATAGAATGAAGGCTACTGCTAAGCTTGTAAGCTGCCCTGAGTCTTCGGAGAAGGGCGGGATATAAATGGAATTAAATATAAATATATACATATACATATACATATACATATACATATACATATACATATACATATACATATACATATACATATACATATACATATACATATACATATACATATACATATACATATACATATACATATACATATATATATATATATATATATATATATATATATATATATATATATATATATATTAGGAGCCAAGTTGTGGGAATATGGAAATCCAATGCTTCATTTTGCCAAGGAGCACTGGGATTACTGGACTGTGCTGGCTCACCAGTAAGACCTGCCACTTCCAAGTTATCACACCCCTGACCGCCACCCTACTTTGACCTCAGAAGCTCAGCTGAGGCTTGGGCCTGTTCACCATCAGCTGAGTCTTGGGGCCTGTTCATTCTTAGCTCATCGGCCATATAAAATATGGACTGGGCCTCTGGATTTGACTCACATGGCTTATGTATGGAGCCCCAATGTTTGTTTTTTTTTTAAAGTTGAGAGAAAGATCTACTACTGTAAAACTAAATTGGCTCTGAATTTTTATGGAAGCAGATCTGCAAATTTTGTCAAATCCATCTATACCACAAATTGGAGCTCTGGGCAAAGTCTACTAGTTATCAATTTTTCCCAATAGAAAATGTACCCAGCACTGACAAACACAGTATGCAGTTATATAACATTTAAAATGCTGCTTTCCTCTGCTACTATATTTATTATTGAGGCACAAATAATACATGGTTTACAAAGTACTAAGTAGTACTTCAAGATATTTACAGCTTCTGGAGGGAATAGGGGGGAGACATTAAATGAAACAGCAGGAATCAATGCAGTTACAATACTTAGCTTCACTGAAGGTGCAAAATGAGGAATAAGACTTTTTTTTTAACCAAAAGCTTTGGAAGATATCTGTGGTTTGACTGGAGTTCAAAAAAATTGTTTTTTGTGAAAATGTCACAAGGTATAAAGGCAGTAGAAGACAGCATTTTGAGGTTATTGTTCTTGCAAGTGCAATCTGAAACTATCCCAGAATTTAGTTTGATAGTTAGTGTATGTCTTGATATGCTATTGCATTGGAATGTTATTCCAAATTGCTTTGGCAGTCATGACTTACCTTACCATTTAACAGGGACAGAATAATTCATATTTTCTTTATTTATTTCCATTCATTTTCTAGAGGGTGGTTGCAGAAGTTGATTCATGTCTTTGTTGTTGTTGTTGTTGTTGTTGTTGTTGTTGTTGTTTTGGACTACAAATTGTGTACTGTATTTTATTGGTCTTAGAGCACAAATAAATTATAACACTAAAAGAGGAAATCAGGCAATATGGCAGGGTAAATGAGGGAAATTCAATAAGAGCATGGAGAATGCAATAAAAAGCAGGAATTCTTCTCTGATATAAATGTTAAGCTGAGCCAGAGAAGAAATTAGGGCTCATAAAACCTGCCTCTTCTTCCAGAAAAGATTTGTAAGGCCTTAAGGCTTATTTCTGATCTCAAACTCAATGAGGTTGATTAGCATCTTTTGCTTCAGCCTACTTGTAACCTTGCTTGTCCAAATCAGACAGTTTATCACACCATAATTTTTAGCAGTATTTTCTCTTCCACTGTGCCTCAAATTTTGAATAATCAGCACTACGTAATTTCTGAGAAGAGCACACACAATTCCTTGAATAGCTGAATACTTCTATTTAACCTCTTCACTGGGAAGTATGTCTGATCTCTTATACAAAAATAACCTCTTGTTGTGGTGGTGGTGGGGTGTATATGTGTGTATATGTGTCTAACATGTATGTATATACAGTATGTCTAACTACTTCATGAGAGCCATAAATGCTGTAATCAGGACCTAGAGGCATATAGATTGTGTTCATAATACATATGGTACATATATGTTATTAGGCAAGAATACGTGAGCCAAGGTATATTAATTTTATTAACTTTCCAGAATCCCACCTGGAACAGATAGGCCTGAAAATACTTTTCATCAAAGAAAACCACCTTTATTCAGATTAATCGAGCTAGCCTGGGCCTTCTGCTGCTTAAGTATTTGGCTTTCTTTTTAACCACTTTCTATGTACACATTATCTAACAAGAGTCCCTCATGATTTTAAATCTTGAGCATGTTGGCTGTTTGCAAGAGAAAATTAGAAAAACCAAAAAAAAGTAGAATGGAACAGCTTGGAAAACAACAAAGCTGGATGGCTGGAATCTTACAGAGAAGATCTTAAGTCTGTGCTCGACTTGGTATAGACATCTTTTCCCCAATTTGAGTAATTCCCATGTTGGGGAGAACATCCAATTGGATCTTGCTGGCTAGGCATTTCTGGAAGTCTGTACTTATGAAGGTTGTCTAGAATGGAGAAGATTGATCAAGGATCCACGGTAAATACAGGGAAAGTACATTTATATGTCACCTTGCCTATTGCAAATCTTTGAACAAAGAATTAGGCAAACATAATAATCATCATTATCATATGGCATTGTTACATTAGCCAGGAAACTACAATGCAATTGCTGAGTAGAGGTTTCGCTGCCTGTTTATCACCCCTATCAGGTACACGCTTGTATGCACTGCAAGAAGGTGAGCTAACTACACATCAGAAAGAAAGATGAGTGGCTTTTCCTGCAGTGTCATCCCGCCCCAAGAACCACCTAGCCACCGGGAAGATGCTTTCAAACTGTAAGATGGGCAGAAGCTGAAGCAAGTGATGTTCTGTTCCAGCCTACTACCAGCCCTGCAGAAAAGGCAGGGAGAACCCCTTTACAAAAAGGCAAGAGGCTGGAACTAAGACTGCCAAATTTATTGACACAAAACAGAGCAAACAGAGCAAAACAAAAACACGAACCATGAAACAGGAGCTATTCAAACGGTTGCCTTCAGCAAACCAGCCCTCCCACACAGTTCAAGGCGTGGCTTCTCTCTGCCTCAGGTGCCCCATTGCCTGATTGACTGCCTCCTGCGACGGGCGTCCTTGAACAGGGCCATCTTCATCCACGCTGTCAGGCTCACACAGCTGGGTCTGCGTAGTAACCAGATGAGAGGGGCCTGGCTGAGGGCTCTGCGAAGCCTCAGGACTGTCCTCTGCAGGCTCTCCAACACCCCCCCCTCCTCCTCCTCTGAATTGTCCGACCCAACTGCCGAACCCACAGGCTGACCCTGAATCACAACAAGTGATGGGAACCTACCATGCCATGCAGTGGTAGGACTCGAACCTTTGGAGCACAGATCATCTCCAGCATCATTAAGCCACTGAACCATCCATCACGCCTCTTGGCCAACATAAACTGACAGAGTTTCTCTTGTTATAGGAGTAGGCAAATATGTCACATTTGGTTATTACTTATCATCTCTCTCTCTCTCTCTCTCTCTCTCTCTCTCTCTCTCTCTCTCTCTCTCTCTGTGTGTGTGTGTGTGTGTGTGTGTGTGTGTGTGTGTGTGTGTCCAAAGCAGTAGATAGAGGTGAGTCTTAAATATATGGACTGAACTTTTTTCTGATAGCATCAAAATATGCTGCAGCTTTTGTGCTTTTTGATAACCCATCCAATTTAATATCCATCAACATGTTATTTTCAATGATCATCCTGCCCCAGCTTCCCTACTGTGTCCCGAGGCTGAATGACCATCAGAGCAATCTTGGTGAGATGCAATCTCTAGACTCTATAGTTGTGTGATAATTATTTTAGAAGACTAGGTTAGTTTGCCATTAAGATATTAAAAGATAATTTAAGTGGTAGCATCGTATGTTTACCTGTTCATACAACCTGTACATGGTATTAAATGACACCTTAGAAGTATTTAAAATCATACAATGCAATCCAGATGGAATGGGCAATTATAATCACTTTAAAAACTGATTTAAACATGTGTTTAAACATCTGTCATTGTAAACAGTGTCAGTGCAGAGTTTAGCTCTGGCTGATTTTGCCAATAATCAGTGAGATATACAGTACATGTTTTATATACACTTATAAAATATCTTTACGTATAAAATATACTTTTTGTCGGACTTCCGGTGGCGACGCGACGTCGAAAGACAGCCGTTTTCGGGCTGCCCGCTCCGCAGCTGTGTTTTTCCATCGTAAACAGCGTCTATCAGCTGTTTAGATGGATTTGAAGCCCCCTCCTCGGGAGAAGAGGAGGGGGTGAGGCCCCAGGTAGGGGTTGAGCTCTCTGGGGCCGCCTGAGCTGAGAGCTTGGGCGGCTGAAGGATGAGCCCCCCGAAGCCTGGGTTGCTCCGAGCTGCGCAGCGCCTCTGCTCTGGGATTCTTGGAGCAGAGCCAGGCGTTAGCAACCACCCCTGCCAAAAAAACTTTTGATTATCAAGATGCAGGCAGAGCGGTACAGGAGGTCAAGGTGAAGTGGACTCTTTATTTTTACTCTCTAGCTCAATGGATTTTATAGCTTTAAAGTGAAAGTGCGTAATAAGTGAAAGTGGGGGAAGATGGCGGCTAAAACTTCTAAAGCTCTTCGGAATGCGGGGTCTTCCCTGGTGCAAGAGACCTCACTGCAAGCTTTGCTTCCTCCTGGATCTCCTCCGGTATTGACGCTTAAGGATTTACAAGACGCTCTTGGAAAGCACGCACAACTGATGTCTGATATGATGGATGAAAAGTTGAAAAAGCTGGAGGAGAAATTGGAGGAGAAAATGGAGGAGAAATTGGAGAAATTGGAGAAGAAGATGGAAGAGAAGCTGAGAGCAATGAGGGTGGACATCTTGTCTAAGGTTGTATCCGTAGCTGAATGTGTGCAACAGCTGGATGTAAAAGTGGAGGATCTCAGTCAAAAGAACTCTATATTAGAAGCAAAGGTATTAGAAAATGAAAATATAAGGGATAAAATGGATGAAGAATTGAGCCGTGTTCAGTATAATCAGATGCAGAATGCTATTAGAATTAGGGGTTTAAAGGAGAATGGTAAAGAAGATTTAAAGCAGCTGATTTCTGAGGCTCTGGAAGGGGTACTGGGCCAGTCAGCATCTGAAATTGAGGGAAATATGGACAAAGTTTTTCGTGTAAATTCATGGATTGCAAGACAGAGGAAGTTACCCAGAGATGTGGTGGTCTATTTTACAAAGAGAGTAATTAGAGATGAAGTCATTCAAGCTGCTTATGATACTAATTTGGTAGTGGCTGAGCAAGAAGTTTTGGTTTTAAAAGAGATTCCTCCGAAGATCCTAAGGAGAAGGAAAGATTTCGCATTTCTAGTACAGGAACTCAAGAAACGTGATATTAAGTTCAGATGGGAGATTCCAGTTGGGTTGGTGACAACGCACGAAGGTAAAAGACATCATTTGGTTACTGTGGCTCAGGCACGTGATTTTTTTTTTATTGAAAAGTTTTAAAATACAATTTTCCTTTAAAAATCCCCCCTTCCCCCTCCCTCCTCCCCCCCCTACCTCCCCCCCTCCCCCCCCTCCCCCCCCCCGACTTCCCAGAGCTAAATACAAGGTATATATATAAAAAACAATCATAAACAATCATATACTAACAACTATAAAGTCTAAAATCCATCACTCTCTAGCTTATATAGGATAAACAAGCCTTAGTAATATTGAATATATATAAAAAGAAACTAAAATAAGAAAAGAAAAAAAACGAAAGAAGACTTATTCAAATGCTACATAAAACTTCTTAACCCTATACTTGTTCTGGATAAACTCAATCCATTTCCTCCATTCCATAATATAGCGTTCTTGCGAATGGTCTTTCAAATAGGCCGAAATCTTCGCCATCTCTGCCAGGTCGGAAACCTTTAAAGTCCACTCTTCTATAGTCGGCAGTTCCTCTTTCTTCCAATATTGGCCTATCAAAAGTCTTGCTGCCGTAATTAAATTCAACATCAATTTGGTGTCCACAACTGTAGCGTCTGCAATTATTCCCAACAAAAAAAATTGCGGACAAAACTTTATCCTCTGTTTAAAAATCTTCTGCATATTCCACCAAACTTTTATCCAAAAGGCCTTAACCTTCTTACATGTCCACCATATGTGAAAATATGTTGCATCTTCATCACCGCACCTCCAACATTTAGGCTGATAATTCGGATACATACTTGCAAGCTTTTTAGGATCTAAATGCCATCTATAAAACATTTTATAAAAGTTCTCTCTTAGATTTTGAGCTTGAGTAAATTTTACGTTCCTCACCCAAATCTTTTCCCACGTGTCCATTGTGATAACTTCCTGAATGTTTTGGGCCCATTTTATCATACAATCCTTAACAAGCTCTATTTCTGAGTCAATCTCTATCAATGCAAGATATATCCGTTTGATATGTGCAGGTCCCTGATTTCTAATTTGCTTTATCAAATTTTCATCAGTAATTGTAAATCCATTTTTCTGGTCTTCTTTCCACCTGGCCCGTAACTGAATATATTGAAACCAATTTTGAACAACCTTCTCTTCTCGCAAGAGGCTATATGACTTCAGACACCAAACATTTCTTTCCAAGCTAAGAATCTCCTTGTACGTAGTCACATCATGTTTGAAGCCAGCATGTATATTTTCTATTGCGTGTTTTGGAATTGCCCACAATGGTATCTTGCAACTTAACTTATGTCTATACTTCTTCCAAACTCTCAGCAATGCCTGTCTTAAAATATGCACCCTAAACACGTTGTCTACCTTCTTATCATACAACAAATATGCATGCCAGCCAAACAACAAATCATGGCCCTCAAGATTTAATAACCTCCCTTGCGTCAAATTAATCCAATCACTTATTCCTACTAATGCAGCAGCCTCATAATATAATTTAAAATTAGGCAATTTAAGGCCACCTCTCTCACGAGTATCCTGCATAATCTTAAGTTTAACTCGTGGCTTTTTCCCTGCCCACACAAATTTATTGATACCTCACTGCCATTCCTCCAGATTAGAATCTTTCTTAAGAATCGGTATCATTTGAAATAAAAATAAAAATTTAGGCAGGACATTCATTTTTACTGCTGCAATCCGTCCCAACAAAGACAATTGCAACTTTTCCCAACTCTCCAGTTCTTTTTGAATTTTCCCCCATAGTTTTTCATAATTATTTTTATATAGCTTTGTATTAGAGGGCGACAAAATCACCCCCAAATATTTAACCCTTTTAACAATCTCAAATCCAGTTAATCCTTCTAAGAGAGCCTTTTGCGAAACTGTCATATTTCTAGCCAAAATTTTTGTTTTCTGTGTATTAACTTTAAATCCAGAAACCTTCCCATATTGTGTTATTATCTCCATCAGGTCCACAACAGAGTTCTCTGGCTGGGTCACTGTAACAACCAGATCATCTGCGAATGCTCTCAATCTATAGTCCTGATCTCCAATTCGTATCCCCTTAATTTTTTCCGAATTCCGAATTTTAACCAATAATATCTCTAATGTTAACACAAATAACAAGGGCGATAACGGACACCCTTGCCTTGTGCCCTTCTCAATATTACATGCTTCTGTCAAACTATTATTAACTATAATTCGGGCAGTTTGTTTTTGATATAATGCCCTAATCGGTTGTAAAAATTTTTCCCCAAAATCCATTTTATCTAAAACTTTCAACAAGAATTTCCAATTCAATTGATCAAAAGCTTTTTCAGCATCTAAAAAAATTAGCACCGCAGCGATCTGGTTGTTCCTTTCCAAAAACTCTAACACATCAACTATATGCCTCACATTACTTTTCATTTGCCTACCACTAATAAACCCCGTTTGATCCCCATGAATCACCTGTTGCAGAACCCTCATCAGTCTGTTAGCCAAAACCTTAGCAAATATCTTGTAATCTGTATTTAAAAGCGATATCGGTCTATAGTTTTTAACTTGAGTAGCATCTTGGTCTTCCTTCGGAATCAAAGAAATAAAAGCTGTTCTCCAAGACGGTGGCACCTTTCCCCCGCTCTGGATTGTCTGGAACAGTTCCTTTAATGGTTTTATCATCTCTAATTGTAAATTTTTGTAATAGGCCGCAGTCAAGCCTGGTGCTTTGTCCACCTTCAATTCCTTAATTGCTATAAAAATTTCTTCTTCTGTAATCAGTTGATTAATCCCCTCTTTTTGTAATTGCGTAAGAACCGGGATGCTAGCATTCTCCAAATATATATCAATATCTTTTTCATTAATTTCCTCTTTAGCATATAATTTCGAATAAAAATCCACAAAAGCATCCTTAATAAGATTCTGTTGAAACACAACCCTTCCTTTATACTCAATCTTATCTATATTAGAAGCCCTTTGTTTTTTCCTCAATCTATAAGCTAACCATCTGCCTGGTTTATTAGCGTTGCAAAAAGTATTATGCCTAGCAAACCGCAGATTGGTCGCCACTTGATCAGCCATTAATTTATCAAATTGTCCTCTTAGCAATCTAATAGCCTCCTTGGTCTTCACATCCTCTGGGTTCAAAATCAAAGCCTTTTCTTTTTCCTTTATTTCATTCTCCAGTTCTTTCCTTCTAGTTTCCACTGCACGTCTATGTTTATTATTCATATATATCAACACCCCTCTCATATAGGCCTTGCTAGCATCCCAAACCATATCCATAGAGGTACCCTTATACATATTAGTCTCAAAAAAGTCCTTCATCTGCTGTTTGCATTCTTCCACATTTCTCTGATCTCTAAACAAATTCTCATTTACGCGCCACGAGCGCCTGTCTCTTATCTCCTTATCAATCTCTAACCAAACTGGACTGTGATCAGAGATAGTTCTTGCACAAATCTTCACCTTTTTAGTCCTCAAAAAAAAAATCATTAGTCAACAAAATAAAATCAATCCTCGAAAAAGATTGATGTCTATCAGAATAAAAAGTATAATCCTTCTCCTGCAAATGTCTCTCACGCCAAATATCTCGCAGTTCCAGGTCATCCTTCATTTCAAAAAAAGATTTAGGCAATCTAGCATGACTTGGAATGCGCTTGAAAACTCCAGCCTTGTCCAACTGTACATCCAAAACACCATTCCAGTCCCCCATAAAAATAAAAGATTTATAATCCAACTGGGTAAGCTTTGTATGAAGTAAACTAAAAAAGTCATCTTGTTGTTGATTAGGTGCATATAATCCAACTAAAAGCGTCTTTTTACCTTCTAACAGCAGCTCAATCATAACATATCTTCCATGCTTGTCTGCTTCAATTAAGTCTGCTGTTAAGGCACTTTTAACATAAACAACCACTCCATTTTTCTTGTTTTCTGCAGAAGCAACAAATTGCGTACCCAACTTCGAGTTCAGTAAGTGCTTTTGATCCAAAACTCTAATATGCGTTTCTTGCAAACATATAACATCTGTCTTAAATTGTTTTAAATATTGAAAAACTTTCTTCCTCTTCTGTGGTGAATTTAGTCCATTAACGTTCCAGGTTAGGAATTTAGTTGCCATGCATATCCTCCCAAAGCTCTTGGACCACAGCTTTAATAGGACTAACTTCTTTAGGCCGTGCTCCTCCCACTGCTTGGCTATGAGTACGTTGTGAAGATTCTGAGGACTTTTGCTGGTCTTGTTCTTTTATTTTCTTTGCTCGTTTTAAAGCAGCACGCGTTACCCTTTGCTCTCTAGGATCATCCAAAGAAGTTATAACTTGATCTCCTCCAGCTCCATTTTCCTCTGTTTCATCCTCTTGATGTTCTTCTTCTCCAGATCCCTTTGCAGCTTCCAGAAGTGTTAATGGGGTTGCTTTTAAGACATTATTATAGAAATCACACGCTTGCTTCACAGTAATCAGCCGATACCTTTTACCTTCATGCATCACCATCAGCCCATCTGGAATCTCCCATCTGAACCTTATATCTCGTTGCTTGAGCTCTTGCACGAGAAATGTAAAATCCTTCCTTCTCCTTAAAATCTTTGGAGGGATTTCTTTTAAAACCAAGACTTCTTGATCAGCAATCACAACTTTAGCATCATAGGCAGCTTGTATAACTTCATCTCTAATTTCTCTTTTTGCAAAGTATACCACCACATCTCTAGGCAACTTTCTCTGTCTGGCAATCCATGAATTCACACGGAACACTTTATCCATAGCTGCTCTTATTTCAGATGCTGGCTGGTTCAATACCACTTCAAGAGCCTCAGAAACCAGCTGCTTTAAATCTTCCTTAATATCCTCTTTTAAACCTCTGATTCTAACAGCAAACTGCATCTGGTAATATTGAGCAAGGCTTAACTCCCTTTCCATTTTGTCTCTTAAATTTTCATTCTCCCGTACTTTTGCTTCTAATATTGCATTCTTTTGGGTCAAATCATCCACTTTTTTATCTAAATCTTCCACACATTCCGCCACTTTATGCACTGAAGACAAAATGTCTACCTTCATCACGCTGAACTTCTGTTCCATCCTCTCTTCCATTCTCTCCTCCAGTTTCTCCAATTTCTCCTCCATCTGTGCAAATTTATCACCAATTGATTGATTAATTGATTCCAAAAGTACCTGGGCATGTTTATCCAATGCATCTCGTAAATCCTTCGGTGTCAGTACATCAGGAGGGTGCATCGCCTGTAGTGATGATTGTTGCACCGGAGAAGATCCACCACTCCGAAGAGTTTTAGGGGGAGGTTTAGCCGCCATCTTTTACTTTTACTTTTCAATTGTGACGCACTTTCACTTAAAGTTTAAAAAGTCCATCAAGCTCGAGAGTATAGTAAAATAATCCTCTTCACCTTTTCCTCTTGTACCGCTCTGCCTGCTCCTTTAATCCATAGTCCTTTCTTCAGGCAGGGGTGGTTTGCAGACGCCTGGCTCTGCTCCAAGAAGTCCGGAGCAGAGACGCTGGCCAGCTGGGAGCAACCCAGGCTTTGGGGGAGTTCAATCCTTCAGCCGCCCAAGCTCCAAGCTCAGGCGGCCCCGGAGAACTCGACCCCTACCTGGGTCCTCACCCCCTCCTCTTCTCCCGAGGAGGGGGCTTCAAATTAGCCCGAACAGCTGATCGGCGCTGTTTCGGGCGAAAAAACACACAGCTGAGCCGCGGGCAGCCCGGGAAGGCTGTCTTCGGCGCCGCGCAGCCACCGGAAGTCAGGCACGTGATTTTTATAGTAATGTGTTAAAAGCAACCCCCCTATCATTTTTGGAAGCTGCAAAAGGACACGGTGTGGGAAAGTTTCAAGATGTTGCAGACAGACAGACAGAGGACAATGGTGGTGGAGGGGATCAAGCTACAGTCTCATCGGTTGCTGCAGGAGGCCAGAAGATGACGCGTGCCGCCCTAAGAAGAGCAAGACGAGAGCAAGAGCAAGACCAGCGGAAAGTTATGGAATCTTCAAAGTGTGCTTACAATGAAGATGTAGGAGGAGAGCGGTCTAAAGAAGTTTTGGGGGTCATGACAGAGGTGCTCCAAAAGTTTTGGGGCGTTAAGATTGCTGATTAAATTTTTAGATTAGAATGTCAATGGAGTAAAATTATTATAGAGGAGAAAGAATTTTTTTTTTCTTTTTTTAATATTTTATATAATTTAAGATTGATGTTATTTGCTTGCTAGAAAAGTATATTAGGGTTACGGACTTAAAGTATGTGTTGAACTAAGAGTGGGTATGTAAGCACCTAATTAATAACAAGTTGTCTTAGAGATTGCTTAAAATTTTTTTTTTATATATATACTCTTTTTATTTGAACTGTTATTTGAACTTAAGGATGATTTGGAACTGTGAGACATTTGGCGTGATACACGCAAGAACTATTTTAGATTATAGTTTAGTTTGGTTGGAGATTATTAAGATTAACAGAGATAAGCGCTTTTGGTGTGTAACTGAGAATTTGTTTGGAAATTAGAGAAAGGTGGGAGAATGCAAATAGCAGGTGAAAGTTTTTTTTTCTTTTCCCTTTTTTTTTTTGAAATTAATATGAATAAGGACTGGGATTAAGAAAATTTATTTTGAGTAAAGATCTTTTTTTGTTTTCCTCTTTTTCTTCTCTACTTTATTTGTAATATTAATATTGTTTGTATTCATTTTATATGAGCTAGAGAGAGATAGAATTTATACTTTATTGTTGATAATATAGGGGTGTTTATGTTTGTTTTTTTTTATTTTATGCCCTGTATTTAGCTCTGGGAAGTCGGGGGGGGGGAGGAGGGAGTGGGGGAGAGGGATAGGGGGGGAGGGGGGATTAAAGTCAAAATGTATTGTAAAACTTTTTAAATAAAAAAATATACTTTTTGTCTTTGCATAGGTTTGTGCCTTTGTACATATGTGTTATATCTTTGACTACAAATATTATTTCTCTCTTTCTCTCTTGCTTTCTTTCTTTCATTTCTAGATGCAATTCAGGGTGCTGGTTCTTATACATGCAATCTTTCATGCCACTGGACCAGGTTACTTGCAAAGCATTTATCTCCAATTGTATTTGTATGTTCAATACCATGGTCTAAAACAGTGATGGAGAACCTTTTAGAGACCGAGTGCCCAAAAACCACCCCACCCCCACTCCACCTCCTACTCTGCCCCATCCTGCCCCCCACCTGCCCAAGGGGCCACCCACTGCTTTCACAGCCCACCACAGCAGATTGCCCAGGTGGCCCAGCAGCGCCATGGTGGACACACCATCTGCCCATGCCCCGCAGCATCATCTGCACGTGATGGAGCGTTAGGGCAGAGTCTTGTCCCCACTGCCCGGCTGCCATGTCTTTGGCAGCGCTGCTCCACACAGGCTGCGCCCGGGGGTGACTCTCCTCCAGGGGGCTGCTGGTGAGGAGGGGGACATGGGGGAGGTGGGGCTGGGGTGATGACGTATGTGCCCACAGAGAGGGGTCTGAGTGCCACACGTGCCATAGGTTTGCCACCACTGGTCTAAAAGATTAGCAAGCTGCATAATCATAGAGACAAAGGCATCTGGTGGGAACAGAAAACATTATCTTCTTGATCATTGCTCCTCCCCTTTGTATCCTCCAAGATTTGATTAGCCTTGACCCTGGCTGCCTTTGAGAAGGCATTAAAGATCTCCACACCCATCTCCATTATTGAGTCTATGAGTAGTATGAACTACTGGATAGCTTTTTTTTCTGGTGCATAGGTGTTTGTATGTTATTGCTTTGCATTATTGTTTTTTAATGTTTTATTATGTGCTCTTTATCATTACTATTACTGATGAGTTACATGGCCTTGAGTCATGTGCAAAGTAAGGCAACTATATAAATCAATCAAATCTCTATTTTTGGTATTGGTGGCTGACTCTGTGTGTGTGTGAGAGAGAGAGAGGGAGGAAGGGAGGTGATAGGAAGCAAGGCAGGGGTGTTTTCATGCAAGAGAAATATCTCTTATGTTTTGCAATTGAGTTCATGGTGACAGATGGCTCTTGAAGAAGTGTAAAAAAAACTGTGGATGCATGTTTTGTTTCTCATAACCTATGGTTCAAAACTTCATTCTATCTCAATTAATTAGCAGTTTTGGAGATGTGGGCATTTTCCCCATCTGGTGGAAACATTCTAAAATTCATTGCATTGATTTCGCAAATAAGAAAACAGCTGGAAAAGGTTTTGTTATTAATATTATTAAAATTCTCCAGATTTATATTTGAAAGAGATGGAGCTTTTACAGCCTTTCTTAAGGGCTTGCTGTTTCTCAGTTGTACAGTTTCTCTTTAAATGTTAGTAACAAGTAGTGCAGTATTTATTTGTTTTTCTGCCTATTAACCTCCCTTGGTTTGCTTGGATATCACCTGATAATTCAACATAACTTTGCAAGTCCAAAGAATCTGAACATCATTTGAAATTCAACTCAATTGCAAGATACAAACCTATCTGATCTTGATGAATATAAATCTCCAGACCTGATGGTTTACATCCCAGAGTTCAGAAGGAGCTGGCAGATGTTATCTCAGAACCATTGAACAATGGGCCCTATCCAACAAAATTATATTTAATGTGGAGAAAAGCAAGGTTTTACACCTGGGAAGGAAAATCAAAGGTACAAGTACAGATTAGGTGAAACCTGGATCAAAAATAGTAACTGTGACAGGGACCGTGAAGTCCTATGAGCCAGCAGTGAGCCAAAAAAGCTAATACAATCCTTGGTTGTATAATCAAAGGCACAGAATCTAAATCATGTGAAGTATTAGTACCACTTTATAAAGCCTTAGTAAGACCACACCTGGAATTCTGCATCCAATTTTGATCAAAACATTACAAAAACGATGTTAAGACTTTGGAAATAGTACAAAGAAGAGCAACAAAAATGATTAAAGGCCTGGAGACTAAAACATATGAAGAACGGTTGCAAGATTTGGGTTTGGCTAGTCTGAAAAAAGAAGGACTAGGGGCACATGATAGCAGCATTCCAGTATTTTAAAAGTTGCCACAAAGAGGAGGGGGTCAATTAATTTATCAAAGGACCAGAAGGCAGGACAAGAAACAATGGATAGAAACTAATCAAGGAGAGAAGCAATCTGGAACTAAGGAGAAACTTCCTAACTGTGATAACAATTAACCAATGAAACAGCTTGCCATCAGAAGTTGTAGGTGGTTCATCACTGGAGGTTTTTAAGAAGAGACTGGACAGTCACTTGTCTGAAATGGTATAGGGTCTCCTGCTTGAGCTGAGGGCTGGACTAAAAGAACTTCAAGATCTCTTCCAGCTCTATTCTGATTGGTTGAAATAGATACAGTAAATAGGTACCTCTTCAATGAGAAGGTAATAGTTTCTGTGTGCCCCAGCATATAGTTATGCTGGCCACATGACCGTGGAAATATCTTCAGACAATGCTGGCTCTCTTGGCTAAGAAATGGAGATGACCACTACCCCCTAAAGTTGGAAAATGACTGGCCAGGAGAAACCTTTATCTTTTTATATTGAATATATATTGAGGGAAGCTAGATCGAAAAAGTTGGAGAAAGAAACATTGATAAGCTGTTCTGTGTTTATGACACTACCATGATAGCTGAAAATGCAAAGGATCTGGATGGGAAGGATCATCACAATTAAGTTAGAAAGATCCTTTGTTTCAGGCTTGGAAAACATTTTGTACTTAGATATTTGATACCTCAGTATTGAAAGCGCTACTCAAATATTTTACCTGCTTCTTAATCTAAAAACATTTATTCATCCATTTTGTTTGATCTTCTATTTTCACATTTTTGTTAACATCTTTATCTTCTGTTTATTAATCTTGAAACTGACCAATTCATTTAATTCGCTTGAATTAAGCTTCCATAACCTCACCAAACCATCTGCAAAAAACCTTAACTTATAACATTGGAAAACCTGAAAGTTTGGGTTGGACATAGATCATTCTATATGATCACAAGAAAAAATGTTCTAACCAATAGTGCATAATTAAATTCCTGTAATTTCTGTAATTAGAGATGAAACTGTAGGTTAGCAACTTCCTTTATGGAACTGATAAATAATATTTTTGGTGGTTTGTAATAATGGTGTACATTCAAGAAGACTTTGCTAGACAGAGATGAAATCTTACTTTTAGTTTTTTCTCATGGATTTATGGATGGAATGTTATTTTTCATTCTTTATAAAGATATATTCAATTTTCTGGCTTACAAATTTTTGTTGTCCCATCCCTTTAAAGATTGTGCAAGTCATCATATTCTAGGTTAAGAAGGAATGTTTAATGTATAGAGTTATTGTAGATCTTGAAGATGGAGCTACAGTGACATATCTAGGGTTAGGGTATCTATGGCTAGGGCCATCCTTACAACAAAAACGAGCAGAGATATTTTTTCTCATTTTAAAATATTATTTTATTTCAATATTTTGGACATTTAAGCACCAGTGTTCAAGTAACTCACCACAGATGTAGCATTATGGGGCTAATAGGGGAGTTTAGAAATATTACCTATTTCAATCTCATTGAGGGAATAAAATGAATCTACTATTTAATGTTTCTCTATAGATATTGGATCTATATTAACTTTAGATAACAAAGGAACAGAGTTTGCAAACACATTGCCAATTGAACATGGTCTCTTTTTATAATTTCTAAAGTAGATTTTCTCAATCACTATCTCTGAATTAGAAAGACATAGCAATTAAATTTTTGTACTGACATAGATATAGGTAATAAAAATGTAATACACTTATGCATATTATCATTTCACTGATGTTTTGTGCCATAAGTATATATGACATAAGGAAAAAGCTTACACTATTCATAGAATGGTTCAAAACATGCTAGTTTCTGAACACTTCACAGACATAATTACCTTCTGCTGTGGTAGGTTTTTATTTTGAACATGTTGGATCTTAATTTTGCTTTCTCTTCTGTTTATGATTATGAATTCTTCAGTAAAAAAAAACTACTGCCAGCTTCTTGGATTTGGTTCATAACTAGGATCTGCATATTGTATTTATGATGGACATATAAGCCATTGCCTCAAGCTGCAACTACTAAATGGATGAAACAGTCATTACAGCACTCTTGTTGGAAAATTATAGAAATCTGTGTTAACTATTAAGGATCTTAAGTATCTGATCAGTAAATTGCATATAATTCTGAGATACGAGATGTGGAGTTGGCAAAGTACATCAGAGAACCTGGCATGCATAAGGACAGCAGAAGCATGCTTGAAATAAAACTGTGCTTTGATTGCAATTGTGGCACTCTGTGTAAGAAGTGACCAGGGAATGTGGCATGTAAGACAGGTAATCTGTGTACTTTTTTCTGTATTACTAATGTTATTTCTTCACTGAAACAACATACCTCTTGAGATTGGGTTAACTACCCTATTGGTTTTTAGAAAGCCATTAAAATACTATTTTTCCAGACAGGCTCAGAATAGGATCCTCCTACTGGGGACTGGATGCTGTCACCTTGTTTTGTTTTGCTTATGATACTTTGTATATTAATGTTATTTTTATGTAGTAAATTGATTTCCTAATTGGGCTGGAGCTAAATTTTGAGAAACACTTACTCTACTTCACTCAACTTTTTTTTTTTTTTTACTGAGCATGCCCAAGATGGCGGACGTGCTCGGCTAAGCTCCGTTTGGAGCTGCAGCAATGTGACGACCCTGGGAGCCTCACAGGAATATTCTTTTCTGTGAAGGAC
This sequence comes from Vipera ursinii, assembly GCF_947247035.1. Lineage (NCBI taxonomy): Eukaryota > Metazoa > Chordata > Lepidosauria > Squamata > Viperidae > Vipera > Vipera ursinii. Next base: position 137,618,758 of record NC_139516.1, on the reverse strand, counting down.
TTGGAGGGGGGATGAGGACGAGGTGAGCCTTTATACTGTTGTTTTTTGGCCCCGTGAGCCCTGAACTCTCCGTGTTTTTTTTTTTTTTTTCCATCTGAGCCCGGAAGAGTTTTAGAGGCCTCAGAGGATATGGAGGAGCTGAGCAGCGCTTTGTGCTGCATGATCAGCTGTTCATCGGACCAGCTACTTGCGAACTTGAATGGAGGCTGCTGGAGTGCCTGGGAGTGCCTGGGAGTACTTGATCAGCTGTTTGTCGGACCAGCTGTTTGTCGGAAGGCTTGCGGACTTGCGAACTTGAATGGAGGCTGCTGGAGTGCCTGGGAGACCAGATATTCTGCGGAGCTCTACTCTAAGCGGTGCCGACCAGTTGACTATGGATCCGGGAGGCATTCTCGAAGCCTGTGGAGCCTGGGACATCTTTTTAGAGCTTGGTGGTGTCCCGGAGCGCCCTTCAGCTGCTTGGGGGAGCCGCGTGTTGCTTGATTAACTACGAATCGCGGCTTGGAGCAGCGCTGGCGTGGAAATGTTGAAGTGTTTGTCGGCTTTTTGGAGGGCCCCGGCTGCTCGGAGGAGGTTTGGGAGAGCCGTGTGGGTCCGGAAGATCTGACTGAGCCCCGTGTTGAATTTCTTGGTGCCGACCAGCTGACTGTGCTCTGCGGTGCTGACCAGCTGTCTCCAGTTGCTCAGGAGCCGGATGTTGGTTGAGTAACAACTCCCATTATGAACTACGGTTTGGAACAGCGTCAGCGTTTTAAGCTGGAGTGGTGGAGACGGCCCTGGTTGGCGTCTGAGACGGTTGGCGGTGAGGGGGTTGGAGTGCCGTGACCGTCTTGGTACAGTGACTATGGCTGGGTGGAGTATGGACTTTTATGCCTGGACATCTGGAGGCATGGACTATTATGCCTGGACATCTGGAGGCATGGACTATTATAGTTCACTGGACCATATCCTTGAGCCCACTCCGTGACTTTATGGGTTTTTACCCTAATCCATCTCGTTGACTGGTTTTGCCTATTGTCCTCTCCTTTCCTTTCCCCCTGGGCTGTGGAAGGTGCCGGGTGTATAACCACTGTGAGAGAATGGTTAAGAGTTAAGAGCTCCATCTTTTCCGTCCTAGAGGTGAGAGCTCTAGGCGGTATCTCTCTCCCCGGCTGTATATCTCAGGCTGCTCCCCGGTTCTGACCGTTGTGAGAGAACGGGGATTGTCCCGGGGTTACCCTGCTCTAGTGGCAGAAGAGCTGGGTTTGCAGTCTGGATATTCCCCTTCCATTTTTAAGATCCTCCCCTTTTTATTTATTCGATCTGGGTCTGTTTTTTGCTGTATTACCCAATTTTACCATGGTTTTGAGATACTCCAGCACGGTTTTACTCGCTCTCAGAGGTGCCCCCCCATCCTGGGAGCGACCCGCCTTACCTTTTAATTTACCTCTTGATGACGGGTCCGACTGTTGGGACCCTGAGAGATGGCCGGGCAGAAACAGGGGCCTAAGATATAAATTTAACAAGAGGCCCCTGATTACTTTTTTAGCTAAATTTTTTGTAGGGTTAGGGAGGGGGGAGGGTTGTGGTTGGTTGGAGAGAGGGGGCACTCTGCCAACTGCTGTTCAGACCAGGCCTAGTAGAGATCGCGTTGAGAGGGAGCCGGGGTCGGTCATCTCTGGAGCTCTGGAGCGGGTCGTGGGAATGCCAATTCCCACGACGATAGGGAATGGCTGCAGGTGTAAGATCAGAGGGCCGTATCGACCTCCGGGAGGGCCTCTCCGCTATCTCCAAGCGGTGAGGCGCTCCGACCCTCTGCCTTCGACCCAAGGCTCTGGGAGCGGGGATGTGCAGCCACCTGAGCTCCGACTGGTGTACCTAAATGCCAGGTCCGTTGCTAATAAGGCTCCCCTCGTCCGGGATTTAGTCGAGGGTGAGCAAGCGGACCTGGCTTGCATTACGGAAACCTGGTTGGGCCCAGAGGGTGGTATCCC